>NW_022882968.1:0-20394 GCF_011952255.1 Bombus vosnesenskii
GGGCGGCCACGATCGTGTCCGCCTGGAGCTGGGACGCCCGACGGACGGCCGGGCAGGGAGGCATCGAC
The DNA here is from genome assembly GCF_011952255.1 of Bombus vosnesenskii. Classification (NCBI taxonomy): domain Eukaryota; kingdom Metazoa; phylum Arthropoda; class Insecta; order Hymenoptera; family Apidae; genus Bombus; species Bombus vosnesenskii. Next base: position 69 of record NW_022882968.1, read on the forward strand.
GAGGAGGCGGAGGAGCTCCGAAGATACATGACCGCGGCGTGCGACGCCTCGATGCCGCGCTCCGTCCCGGGGGGTGGACGAGACCGGGGAACGTACTGGTGGCCCCCGGAGATCGCCGAGATGCGAGAGGATTGCGTTCGGGCCCGCAGAAGATTCCTAAGGGCCCGCCGTCGCAGACTGACGCGCGACGAGGAGGAGATCTCCCGCCGCTACGAGGAGTACAGAGAGGCGAGACGGACTCTTCAGCGGGAGATCAAGGCCGCGAAATCTCGGTGCTGGACGGAGCTGATCGAGGAGGTCGAATCCGACCCGTGGGGACGGCCGTACAAAGTAGTCACCAAGAAGCTACGACCTTCGGCGCCCCCGCTGACCTCGGACATGGACCCGACGCTGTTGGACAACGTCATCGGGACGCTGTTCCCGCCGGAGGACGCGAACGCGAGCCAACCGGCGCCGTCCTCCCCCTCCGTCGACGACGACCGCGACGAGGAGGCGGCGACGACGACCGCGACGGGATGGAGCGAGGAGCTGCGAGTCAGCGACGAGGAACTCTTCGAAGCGGCCAGGAGGACGGCGTCCCGCGACGTGGCGCCAGGCCCCGACGGAATACCGGGCCGAGCGTGGGCGGAGTCGATCGTCACCGTGGCTCCCCGCCTGCGACACCTGTTCGACAGATGCCTGGAGGAGGGCGCCTACCCCCGGACATGGCGGACGGCCAGGCTGGTGCTGCTACGGAAGGAGGGCCGCCCGCCGGACTCGCCGTCCGCGTACAGGCCGATATGCCTGCTGGACGAGGCGGGCAAGATGCTGGAGAGGATCATCGCCGCCCGGCTGGAGGCACACATGACCGAGAGGACGCCCGGATGGCACGACAGCCAGTACGGATTCCGCCGCGGCCGCTCGACCGTGGACGCGGTGAAGAGGCTGAGGACCATGGCCGAGGACAAGGTCTCCCGAGAAGGGGTGGCGGTGGCGGTGTCGCTCGACGTCACCAACGCCTTCAACTCCATCCCCTGGGGCAGGATCGTGGAAGCCCTGCGCCGCTTCGAGGTCCCGGCGTACCTGGTGGGGATCGTTCGAGCGTACCTCGCCGACAGGTACATCGTCTACGCCGGCAGGGACGGGGAAGAAAGAAGACGGATCGAGCGCGGCGTTCCGCAGGGGTCGGTGCTGGGACCGTTGCTCTGGATCACGGCCTACGACTCGGTCCTCCGATGTCCGATGCCCCCGGGAGCGGGAACGGTGTGCTACGCCGACGACACCCTGGTCCTGGCCGGGGGACGATGGTGGCAGGACGCGGCGAACCGCACGGAGGACGCCGTGGCGTGCGCGATGGGCGCCATTCGGAGGCTCGGCCTGACGGTGTCGCCGGCCAAGTCCGAGGCGCTGTGGTTCTTCGACCAGCGACGAAGAGGAAACCCTCCGGCAGGGCTGACGGTGAACATCGGCGGAGAAGAGGTCCCGGTGAGACGACAGATGAGGTACCTGGGTCTCACGATCGACAGCGGATGGACCTTCGGACCGCATTTCGAGCAACTGGTCCCGAAGGCGACGGCCGCGGCCAACGCCCTGTGCGGCCTCCTACCGAACATCGGCGGAGCGGGATCGAGAGTCCGCCGACTCTACGAGGGAGCGGTTCGGTCCCGAGTTCTCTACGGGGCACCCGTCTGGGCCAGAAGCCTGGCGACCAGCCGCCGCAGCCTGACCTTGCTGCGGAGGCTGCAGAGGACGACCGCTATCCGCATAGCGAGAGGCTACAGGACGACATCGTACGCGTCGGCGACCGTACTGGCGGCGTCCCCGCCGTTCGAGCTGCAAGCCCTGGCGCTCGAACGCGTGTACGAACACCGGAGGAATTCGACGCCATCGACCGCCTCGAACATCCGGGAGGAGGCGAGGAAGGAGACTTGGGAACGATGGCGCTCGCAGCTGATCCAGGAGGACGCCGTGCGGCCGCAACGGGCCGTTCGCGCCGTGCTTCCCAACTGGGAGACGTGGAGGGATCGAGGCGGAGCACCGCTGACCTTCAGGATGACGCAGCTGCTCACCGGCCACGGAGTATTCGGCGAGTACCTGCTAAGGATTCGGCGAGAGACGACGTCCGTCTGTCACCACTGCGAGGAAGAGGAGGACACGGCGCAGCACACGCTGGAGTTCTGCCCGGCGTGGGCGGAACCACGACGCGTCCTGCGGCTCGAAATCGGCGAGAGCTTAGCCCCCGAAGCGGTCGTCGCGGCCATGCTCAGAGGGCGCCAGGAGTACTCCGCTGTCCGCACCTACTGCGAGCAGGTCATGCTGGCGAAGGAGCGGGCGGAAAGAAACAGGGAACGAGATCGCGACCCGTCCAGGACGTCGCAACGCCCTAGGAATACAACGCGCCACAGGGGCGCGACGCCGCCACCGGCGCCGCCGCGACCGCCGTAGGAGCGCGTGGAAACCAGGAAGAGGCGTCAGGGGGACGGGGGCCCCAGGATGACGCGGTAGGAGCGAGGAGCTAGGGGGCGTGGGCCCCCCCTAGCGGTCCAAGAAGATCAAGGACGCCTCCCTTCGACGAAAGGAGAGATAGACGCCCGGGGGTAACCGGTAGTAATTCGGGAGAGATCCCGGGTGCATCTCGACTCAGGCGTCAGGACAGGCCACCGTGGAGTTTTAGTCGGTAAGAGTCCGACACTACCCGACTAGCGGGTGTCCATGAGGATTTCTCCACGATAAAAAAAAAAAAAAAAAGGTTGGGGTTAGGTTGTCAGCGCCCGCTAGCCGCGGTGGAAACGCTGACTTCCCACCGGCCACATGGGTTAAGCAACGGTCGCCGCGGCACGGACAAGGATGGGTGAACGTTTGGCGGGCGCTGATGAAGAGGAAGGAGGCCCACCAGAGCCATTTTCTGGGATTCTCCAAGGAGTACGAGGCAGGCAGAAGCCCCGGGGCACTGGTCCACCCTGGGGAAAACCGGTGGCGCCATCCCACCACCGCAGGAGTACATGGAAACCAGGAGGAGGCGTCAGGGGACGGGGCCCCCCAGAAGGACGCACCAGGAGCGAGGCGCTAGGGGGTGTGGTCCCCCCTGGCGGTCCAAGAAGAGCAGGATGCCTCCCTTCGATGAGAAGGAGAGATAGACGCCCGGGGGTGACCGGTAGTAATTCGGAAGAGATCCCGGGTGCATCTCGACTCAGGCGTCAGGCAGGCCACCGTCGAGTTTTAGTCGGTAAGAGTCCGACACTACCCGATTAGCGGGTGTCCATGAGGATTTCTCCACGATAAAAAAAAAAAGGTTGGGGTTAGGTTGGGGTTAGGTTGGGGTTAGGTTAGGTTGGGGTTAGGTTGGGGTTAGGTTGGGGTTAGGTTAGGTTGGGGTTAGGTTGGGGTTAGGTTGGGGTTAGGTTGGGGTTAGGTTAGGTTGGGGTTAGGTTGGGGTTAGGTTGGGGTTAGGTTGGGGTTAGGTTGGGGTTAGGTTAGGTTGGGGTTAGGTTGGGGTTAGGTTGGGGTTAGGTTGGGGTTAGGTTGGGGTTAGGTTGGGGTTAGGTTGGGGTTAGGTTGGGGTTAGGTTGGGGTTAGGTTGGGGTTAGGTTGGGGTTAGGATGGGGTTAGGTTGGGGTTAGGTTGGGGTTAGGTTGGGGTTAGGTTGGGGTTAGGTTGGGGTTAGGTTGGGGTTAGGTTGGGGTTAGGTTGGGGTTGGGTTGGGGTTAGGTTAGGTTGGGGTTAGGTTGGGGTTAGGTTGGGGTTAGGTTGGGGTTAGGTTGGGGTTAGGTTAGGTTGGGGTTAGGTTAGGTTGGGGTTAGGTTGGGGTTAGGTTGTCAGCGCCCGCTAGCCGCGGTGGAAACGCTGACTTCCCACCGGCCACATGGGTTAAGCGACGGTCGCCGCGGCACGGACAAGGATGGGTGAACGTTTGGCGGGCGCTGATGAAGAGGAAGGCGGCCCACCAGAGCCATTTTTCTGGGATTCTCCAAGGAGTACGAGGCAGGCAGAAGCCCCGGGGCACTGGTCCACCCTGGGGAAAACCGGTGGCGCCATCCCACCACCGCAGGAGTACATGGAAACCAGGAGGAGGCGTCAGGGGACGGGGTCCCCCAGAAGGACGCACCAGGGGCGAGGCGCTAGGGGGTGTGGTCCCCCCTGGCGGTCCAAGAAGAGCAGGATGCCTCCCTTCGATGAGAAGGAGAGATAGACGCCCGGGGGTGACCGGTAGTAATTCGGAAGAGATCCCGGGTGCATCTCGACTCAGGCGTCAGGCAGGCCACCGTCGAGTTTTAGTCGGTAAGAGTCCGACACTACCCGATTAGCGGGTGTCCATGAGGATTTCTCCACGATAAAAAAAAAAAGGTTGGGGTTAGGTTGGGGTTAGGTTGGGGTTAGGTTAGGTTGGGGTTAGGTTGGGGTTAGGTTGGGGTTAGGTTAGGTTGGGGTTAGGTTGGGGTTAGGTTGGGGTTAGGTTGTCAGCGCCCGCTAGCCGCGGTGGAAACGCTGACTTCCCACCGGCCACATGGGTTAAGCGACGGTCGCCGCGGCACGGACAAGGATGGGTGAACGTTTGGCGGGCGCTGATGAAGAGGAAGGAGGCCCACCAGAGCCATTTTTCTGGGATTCTCCAAGGAGTACGAGGCAGGCAGAAGCCCCGGGGCACTGGTCCACCCTGGGGAAAACCGGTGGCGCCATCCCACCACCGCAGGAGTACATGGAAACCAGGAGGAGGCGTCAGGGGACGGGGTCCCCCAGAGGGACGCACCAGGAGCGAGGCGCTAGGGGGTGTGGTCCCCCCTGGCGGTCCAAGAAGAGCAGGATGCCTCCCTTCGATGAGAAGGAGAGATAGACGCCCGGGGGTGACCGGGAGTAATTCGGAAGAGATCCCGGGTGCATCTCGACTCAGGCGTCAGGCAGGCCACCGTGGAGTTTTAGTCGGTAAGAGTCCGACACTACCCGACTAGCGGGTGTCCATGAGGATTTCTCCACGATAAAAAAAAAAAAAAAAAGGTTGGGGTTAGGTTGGGGTTAGGTTGGGGTTAGGTTGGGGTTAGGTTGGGGTTAGGTTGGGGTTAGGTTGGGGTTAGGTTGGGGTTAGGTTGGGGTGAGGTTGGGGTGAGGTTAGGTTGGGGTTAGGTTGGGGTTAGGTTGGGGTTAGGTTGGGGTTAGGTTAGGTTAGGTTGGGGAGCACGAGGCGGGCATGGGTTCCCGGGGCATAGGACCATGCCCTGGGAAACCCCGATGGATCTGATGTTCTCTTACAGTCGGGTGGCGGCCGATCGGTGCCCTCGGCACCCGTCGGTTCGCCGATCCGGTGCGGAGAACTTCGGAGAAGTTGGTGGGCCCATGCCCGTCAAGACCACTCACCTCACCTTCTCGCGGGGCTCCCTGACGCCCTGCACCGGCTTCGACCGGGGCAGGGCGCGAAAGAGTGAGTGGCACCAGGACGGAGACTTCGACGACGACCTCGGCGAAACAAACGAAATATGAATATGGAGAACTTAAAGGACAAAGTTTACGGTGCAGGGGAGGGATACCCCAGTACCGGCGCAGTCGCGGGTAGTGAAGTGGGCCCCGCTGCGTCGATATCTCGCGACCACGGCCGTTCGAGGGTGGACTGCCAGGCCCCCGGACGCGTTTCCACGACTGGCGATGGAACAACAGGAGAGAGGAGGAGGATAACGACGGGAGGACATCCAGAGGACGACAAGACGGAGACCGCGGTGGAGCCTCCGAGGAAGGCGACGAGACGTTCGCTGAGAACCGCGAACGGGTCCGAGTACGTTTTTCTCGCGCCGGCCACGATGGACGACGGTACGTCACCGGTGGCGGGGGGATCGGGGGGGCGGGCGAGGTCCGACGACGAGGAGTCGGTCGCCTCGGTCGCCTCGCGTTCGTCGCTGCCTTCGACGGCGTCCAGGGGTAAGAGGAAAAGAACAACAGCCTCAACGACACCGGAGGTGTCCGAAGAATTGGAGCTGCAGATGAGGACGAGCTCTCCGGCGGAAATCAGCGCGGGCATGACGATGCACGTGTCTGAAATAATGTACGTCGCGACGACCTCGTCGAACCTGAAGGGGACTTACATCAGATCCCTCAAGAACGCGGCGAGCTATATCACCGCCGCCTGGAACAAGGAATCCGCGAGGAGGGAGAGGCCAGCGCGTGGCACCGACGACGTGGACGCGAGGCTGTCCGTGCTGGAGGGGGAGAACGCAGCCCCCCGCCAGGAATTGAGGAGACTGGCCGCTCGCATCAACGAGTGCCCGCGATGCTCCGACGCGGCTTCCGAGTACGCCCGCCCCCCGTGGGAAGGCGGAAACGACGGGACGCGTCTGGACGCCCTGGAAAGAGCGGTCCGAGAACTGGGACCCTCCATCCTCAGGACCATCGAAGAACGATTCGGGGACGCACGATGGCAACGCACCCCCGAAGCACGACCCAGCGGGGACCGCCCCGTCGACCCTCCCGCCGCCCAACCGACGCCGCCCCGAAGGGAACGGGAGGACGGCGGATGGGAGCTGGTGGAGACGAAAAAGGAAAGGAGGAGAAACAGGAAGAAGGCGAGCGGGGCGAAGGCTGCCGCCGCCGGAGCAGAAGAGGCGAGGAAAGGACAGATCGCGTCACCACCGACGCGGGTACGGCAGCAACCCCTGCCCGGCAGGACGACGGGAGCACCGAAGGCGAGCGCCCCCGCGACGCAGAGAGGACCACCGCGGACACCCAAGGTGGTCACGCCCCCTCGCGCACCGCGAACATCCGCGGTGACCCTGACGTTGAACGAGGGGGCGAGGATGTCGTACGCCGACGTCCTGGAAGCGGCGAGAACGAGGATCCCGCTATCGGAGCTCGGCGCGGAGCGCCTCGAGATGAAGAAGGCGATGACGGGCGCCATCATAATACAAGTCCCCGGAGACAAGGACAGGGGAAAGGCGACGCTACTGGCGACGCGGCTTGCCGAGACGCTGGACCCGACGGCGGTGAGAATCGCCACACCGACCAGGATGGCGGAGCTACGCGTGACCGGGATAGACATCTCGGTCAAGAAGGAGGAGCTGCGAAGAGCACTGGCCTCGGCGGCGGGATGCGGCAGCGCGGAGGGGCAGGTGGGAGAGATCGGCGCCACCAGAGGCGGCCTCGGATCGGCATGGGTCAGGTGTCCGGCGGCAGGAGCCCGCAAGCTGGCCCAGGCGGAGAAGACTGCCCTGGGCTGGTCAACGGCGAGGATAAGGGCCATGCCGAAGCGGCCGTTGCAGTGTTTCAGGTGCCTGGAACTGGGGCACGTGCGCGCCACTTGCGTATCCGGAGAAGACCGAGGGCACCTGTGCTACAGGTGCGGCGGGAGCGGACACCGCGCCAGAGAGTGTCCCGCCTCCGCTCCCAAGTGTCCGCTGTGCGAGTCGCTCGGGGCGCCCGCGAATCACAGGATGGGCGGAGAGGCCTGCAACCCGCCGAAGGTCAAGAGGAGGAGACCGATCCGCCAACCGGCAGCGGCAGCAGCAGCAGCAGCAGCCGCCGCGGTAGGGACACCGGGAAGCGCCGCCGTACCACCACCAGCAGCAGCGGCGGATGGCCGGGAGGAGGCCATGGAGGTGACGGCATAGTTCAAGCGCCTGCTGCAATGCAATCTCGGTAGGTCGAGAAGAGCGCAAGATCTGCTCGTCCAGACCATCCGGGAGAACGAGGTGGCCCTAGCGGCGGTGGCGGAACCGCATCGTATACCCGACTCGCCCAACTGGGTCGGGGACCTGGACGGATCCGCGGGGATAACGTGGACGTCGGCGTCGTGCGTCCCGCTGGACCGTGGCAGCGGCTTCGTCGCGGTCGAGTGGCTAGGAGCGGCGGTGGTGGCGGTGTACGTCTCTCCGAACGTCGACCTGGACGCGTACGGGGAGTTTCTGGACCGAGTCGGCGAGTGCATCCGAGGATGCCCCCCCCGCCAGGTGCTCGTCATGGGGGACTTCAACGCCCACTCGACGCAGTGGGGAAACCCCAGGACCAACTCCCGAGGAAGGATGCTCACCGACTGGGCAGCGGGTCTGGGGCTCCTGCTGGCGAACAGGGGCTCGGCGAGCACCTGCGTGGCGTGGAGAGGATCCTCGGTGGTGGATATCACGTGGGCTACCCCGGAGCTGCTCAGGCGAATCCGCGACTGGAGAGTGGCCGAGGGGGTGGAAACGCTGTCCGACCACCTCTACATTCTGATGGAGGTGACCCCGGGGACCGAGGAGGACGACGCCGGGAGAAGACGACGACGACCGGGAGAGAACCGTCGCCGCCCGCCGCCGCCGCGATGGCGCCTGAAGGAGATGGACAAGGAGATGCTGCGGGCGGCCACGATCGTGTCCGCCTGGAGCTGGGACGCCCGACGGACGGCCGAGCAGGGAGGCATCGACGAGGAGGCGGAGGAGCTCCGAAGATACATGAGGGCGGCGTGCGACGCCTCGATGCCGCGCTCCGTCCCGGGGGGTGGACGAGACCGGGGAACGTACTGGTGGACCCCGGAGATCGCCGAGATGCGAGAGGATTGCGTTCGGGCCCGCAGAAGATTCCTAAGGGCCCGCCGTCGCAGACTGACGCGCGACGAGGAGGAGACCTCCCGCCGCTACGAGGAGTACAGAGAGGCGAGACGGACTCTTCAGCGGGAGATCAAGGCCGCGAAATCTCGGTGCTGGACGGAGCTGATCGAGGAGGTCGAATCCGACCCGTGGGGACGGCCGTACAAAGTAGTCACCAAGAAGCTACGACCTTCGGCGCCCCCGCTGACCTCGGACATGGACCCGACGCTGTTGGACAACGTCATCGGGACGCTGTTCCCGCCGGAGGACGCGAACGCGAGCCAACCGGCGCCATCCTCCCCCTCCGTCGACGACGACCGCGACGAGGAGGCGGCGACGACGACCGCGACGGGATGGAGCGAGGAGCTGCGAGTCAGCGACGAGGAACTCTTCGAAGCGGCCAGGAGGACGGCGTCCCGCGACGTGGCGCCAGGCCCCGACGGAATACCGGGCCGAGCGTGGGCGGAGTCGATCGTCACCATGGCTCCCCGTCTGCGACACCTGTTCGACAGATGCCTGGAGGAGGGCGCCTACCCCCGGACATGGCGGACGGCCAGGCTGGTGCTGCTACGGAAGGAGGGCCGCCCGCCGGACTCGCCGTCCGCGTACAGGCCGATATGCCTGCTGGACGAGGCGGGCAAGATGCTGGAGAGGATCATCGCCGCCCGGCTGGAGGCACACATGACCGAGAGGACGCCCGGATGGCACGACAGCCAGTACGGATTCCGCCGCGGCCGCTCGACCGTGGACGCGATGAAGAGGCTGAGGACCATGGCCGAGGACAAGGTCTCCCGAGAAGGGGTGGCGGTGGCGGTGTCGCTCGACGTCACCAACGCCTTCAACTCCATCCCCTGGGGCAGGATCGTGGAAGCCCTGCGCCGCTTCGAGGTCCCGGCGTACCTGGTGGGGATCGTTCGAGCGTACCTCGCCGACAGGTACATCGTCTACGCCGGCAGGGACGGGGAAGAAAGAAGACGGATCGAGCGCGGCGTTCCGCAGGGGTCGGTGCTGGGACCGTTGCTCTGGATCACGGCCTACGACTCGGTCCTCCGATGTCCGATGCCCCCGGGAGCGGGAACGGTGTGCTACGCCGACGACACCCTGGTCCTGGCCGGGGGACGATGGTGGCAGGACGCGGCGAACCGCACGGAGGACGCCGTGGCGTGCGCGATGGGCGCCATCCGGAGGCTCGGCCTGACGGTGTCGCCGGCCAAGTCCGAGGCGCTGTGGTTCTTCGACCAGCGACGAAGAGGAAACCCTCCGGCAGGGCTGACGGTGAACATCGGCGGAGAAGAGGTCCCGGTGAGACGACAGATGAGGTACCTGGGTCTCACGATCGACAGCGGATGGACCTTCGGACCGCATTTCGAGCAACTGGTCCCGAAGGCGACGGCCGCGGCCAACGCCCTGTGCGGCCTCCTACCGAACATCGGCGGAGCGGGATCGAGAGGCCGCCGACTCTACGAGGGAGCGGTTCGGTCCCGAGTTCTCTACGGGGCACCCGTCTGGGCCAGAAGCCTGGCGACCAGCCGCCGCAGCCTGACCTTGCTGCGGAGGCTGCAGAGGACGACCGCTATCCGCATAGCGAGAGGCTACAGGACGACATCGTACGCGTCGGCGACCGTGCTGGCGGCATCCCCGCCGTTCGAGCTGCAAGCCCTGGCGCTCGAACGCGTATACGAACACCGGAGGAATTCGACGCCGTCGACCGCCTCGAACATCCGGGAGGAGGCGAGGAAGGAGACTTGGGAACGATGGCGCTCGCAGCTGATCCAGGAGGACGCCGTGCGGCCGCACCGGGCCGTTCGCGCCGTGCTTCCCAACTGGGAGACGTGGAGGGATCGAGGTGGAGCACCGCCGACCTTCAGGATGACGCAGCTGCTCACCGGCCACGGAGTATTCGGCGAGTACCTGCTAAGGATTCGGCGAGAGACGACGTCCGTCTGTCACCACTGCGAGGAAGAGGAGGACACGGCGCAGCACACGCTGGAGGTCTGCCCGGCGTGGGCGGAACCACGACGCGTCCTGCGGCTCGAAATCGGCGAGAGCTTAGCCCCCGAAGCGGTCGTCGCGGCCATGCTCAGAGGGCGCCAGGAGTACCCCGCTGTCCGCACCTACTGCGAGCAGGTCATGCTGGCGAAGGAGCGGGCGGAAAGAACCAGGGAACGAGATCGCGACCCGTCCAGGACGTCGCAACGCCCTAGGAATACAACGCGCCACAGGGGCGCGACGCCGCCACCGGCGCCGCCGCGACCGCCGTAGGAGCGCGTGGAAACCAGGAAGAGGCGTCAGGGGGACGGGGTCCCCAGGATGACGCGGTAGGAGCGAGGAGCTAGGGGGCGTGGGCCCCCCCCTAGCGGTCCAAGAAGATCAAGGACGCCTCCCTTCGACGAAAGGAGAGATAGACGCCCGGGGGTGACCGGTAGTAATTCGGAAGAGATCCCGGGTGCATCTCGACTCAGGCGTCAGGCAGGCCACCGTGGAGTTTTAGTCGGTAAGAGTCCGACACTACCCGACTAGCGGGTGTCCATGAGGATTTCTCCACGATAAAAAAAAAAAAAAAAAGGTTGGGGTTAGGTTGGGGTTAGGTTGGGGTTAGGTTGGGGTTAGGTTAGGTTGGGGTTAGGTTGGGGTTAGGTTGGGGTTAGGTTGGGGTTAGGTTGGGGTTAGGTTGGGGTTAGGTTGGGGTTAGGTTGGGGTTAGGTTGGGGTTAGGTTGGGGTTAGGTTGGGGTTAGGTTGGGGTTAGGTTGGGGTTAGGTTGGGGTTAGGTTGGGGTTAGGTTAGGTTGGGGTTAGGTTAGGTTGGGGTTAGGTTGGGGTTAGGTTGGGGTTAGGTTAGGTTGGGGTTAGGTTGGGGTTAGGGTAGGTTGGGGTTAGGTTGGGGTTAGGTTGGGGTTTAGGTTGGGGTTAGGTTGGGGTTAGGTTGGGGTTAGGTTGGGGTTAGGTTGGGGTTAGGTTAGGTTGGGGTTAGGTTGGGGTTAGGTTGGGGTTAGGTTGGGGTTAGGTTGGGGTTAGGTTGGGGTTAGGTTGGGGTTAGGTTGGGGTTAGGTTAGGTTAGGTTGTCAGCGCCCGCTAGCCGCGGTGGAAACGCTGACTTCCCACCGGCCACATGGGTTAAGCAACGGTCGCCGCGGCACGGACAAGGATGGGTGAACGTTTGGCGGGCGCTGATGAAGAGGAAGGCGGCCCACCAGAGCCATTTTTCTGGGATTCTCCAAGGAGTACGAGGCAGGCAGAAGCCCCGGGGCACTGGTCCACCCTGGGGAAAACCGGTGGCGCCATCCCACCACCGCAGGAGTACATGGAAACCAGGAGGGGGCGTCAGGGGACGGGGTCCCCCAGAAGGACGCACCAGGAGCGAGGCGCTAGGGGGTGTGGTCCCCCCTGGCGGTCCAAGAAGAGCAGGATGCCTCCCTTCGATGAGAAGGAGAGATAGACGCCCGGGGGTGACCGGTAGTAATTCGGAAGAGATCCCGGGTGCATCTCGACTCAGGCGTCAGGCAGGCCACCGTCGAGTTTTAGTCGGTAAGAGTCCGACACTACCCGATTAGCGGGTGTCCATGAGGATTTCTCCACGATAAAAAAAAAAAGGTTGGGGTTAGGTTGGGGTTAGGTTGGGGTTAGGTTAGGTTGGGGTTAGGTTGGGGTTAGGTTGGGGTTAGGTTAGGTTGGGGTTAGGTTGGGGTTAGGTTGGGGTTAGGTTGGGGTTAGGTTGGGGTTAGGTTGGGGTTAGGTTGGGGTTAGGTTGGGGTTAGGTTGGGGTTAGGTTGGGGTTAGGTTGGGGTTAGGTTGGGGTTAGGATGGGGTTAGGTTGGGGTTAGGTTGGGGTTAGGTTGGGGTTAGGTTGGGGTTAGGTTGGGGTTAGGTTGGGGTTAGGTTGGGGTTAGGTTGGGGTTAGGTTGGGGTTAGGTTGGGGTTAGGTTGGGGTTAGGTTGGGGTTAGGTTGGGGTTAGGTTGGGGTGAGGTTGGGGTTAGGTTGGGGTTAGGTTGGGGTTAGGTTGGGGTTAGGTTGGGGTTAGGTTGGGGTTAGGTTGGGGTTAGGTTGGGGTTAGGTTAGGTTAGGTTGGGGTTAGGTTGGGGTTAGGTTGGGGTTAGGTTGGGGTTAGGTTGGGGTTAGGTTGGGGTTAGGTTGGGGTTAGGTTAGGTTGGGGTTAGGTTGGGGTTAGGTTGGGGTTAGGTTGGGGTTAGGTTGGGGTTAGGTTGGGGTTAGGTTGGGGTTAGGTTGGGGTTAGGTTGGGGTTAGGTTGGGGTTAGGTTAGGTTGGGGTTAGGTTGGGGTTAGGTTGGGGTTAGGTTGGGGTTAGGTTGGGGTTAGGTTGGGGTTAGGTTGGGGTTAGGTTGGGGTTAGGTTGGGGTTAGGTTGGGGTTAGGTTGGGGTTAGGTTGGGGTTAGGTTGGGGTTAGGTTGGGGTTAGGTTAGGTTGGGGTTGTCAGCGCCCGCTAGCCGCGGTGGAAACGCTGACTTCCCACCGGCCACATGGGTTAAGCAACGGTCGCCGCGGCACGGACAAGGATGGGTGAACGTTTGGCGGGCGCTGATGAAGAGGAAGGCGGCCCACCAGAGCCATTTTTCTGGGATTCTCCAAGGAGTACGAGGCAGGCAGAAGCCCCGGGGCACTGGTCCACCCTGGGGAAAACCGGTGGCGCCATCCCACCACCGCAGGAGTACATGGAAACCAGGAGGAGGCGTCAGGGGACGGGGTCCCCCAGAAGGACGCACCAGGAGCGAGGCGCTAGGGGGTGTGGTCCCCCCTGGCGGTCCAAGAAGAGCAGGATGCCTCCCTTCGATGAGAAGGAGAGATAGACGCCCGGGGGTGACCGGTAGTAATTCGGAAGAGCTCCCGGGTGCATCTCGACTCAGGCGTCAGGCAGGCCACCGTGGAGTTTTAGTCGGTAAGAGTCCGACACTACCCGACTAGCGGGTGTCCATGAGGATTTCTCCACGATAAAAAAAAAAAAAAAAAGGTTGGGGTTAGGTTGGGGTTAGGTTGGGGTTAGGTTGGGGTTAGGTTGGGGTTAGGTTGGGGTTAGGTTGGGGTTAGGTTAGGTTGGGGTTAGGTTGGGGTTAGGTTGGGGTTAGGTTGGGGTTAGGTTGGGGTTAGGTTGGGGTTAGGTTGGGGTTAGGTTAGGTTGGGGTTAGGTTGGGGTTAGGTTGGGGTTAGGTTGGGGTTAGGTTGGGGTTAGGTTGGGGTTAGGTTGGGGTTAGGTTGGGGTTAGGTTGGGGTTAGGTTGGGGTTAGGTTAGGTTGGGGTTGGGGAGCACAAGGCGGGCATGGGTTCCCGGGGCATAGGACCATGCCCTGGGAAACCCCGATGGATCTGATGTTCTCTTACAGTCGGGTGGCGGCCGATCGGTGCCCTCGGCACCCGTCGGTTCGCCGATCCGGTGCGGAGAACTTCGGAGAAGTTGGTGGGCCCATGCCTGTCAAGACCACTCACCTCACCTTCTCGCGGGGCTCCCTGACGCCCTGCACCGGCTTCGACCGGGGCAGGGCGCGAAAGAGTGAGTGGCACCAGGACGGAGACTTCGACGACGACCTCGGCGAAACAAACGAAATATGAATATGGAGAACTTAAAGGACAAAGTTTACGGTGCAGGGGAGGGATACCCCAGTACCGGCGCAGTCGCGGGTAGTGAAGTGGGCCCCGCTGCGTCGATATCTCGCGACCACGGCCGTTCGAGGGTGGACCGCCAGGCCCCCGGACGCGTTTCCACGACTGGCGATGGAACAACAGGAGAGAGGAGGAGGATAACGACGGGAGGACATCCAGAGGACGACAAGACGGAGACCGCGGTGGAGCCTCCGAGGAAGGCGACGAGACGTTCGCTGAGAACCGCGAACGGGTCCGAGTACGTTTTTCTCGCGCCGGCCACGATGGACGACGGTACGTCACCGGTGGCGGGGGGATCGAGGGGGCGGGCGAGGTCCGACGACGAGGAGTCGGTCGCCTCGGTCGCCTCGCGTTCGTCGCTGCCTTCGACGGCGTCCAGGGGTAAGAGGAAAAGAACAACAGCCTCAACGACACCGGAGGTGTCCGAAGAATTGGAGCTGCAGATGAGGACGAGCTCTCCGGCGGAAATCAGCGCGGGCATGACGATGCACGTGTCTGAAATAATGTACGTCGCGACGACCTCGTCGAACCTGAAGGGGACTTACATCAGATCCCTCAAGAACGCGGCGAGCTATATCACCGCCGCCTGGAACAAGGAATCCGCGAGGAGGGAGAGGCCAGCGCGTGGCACCGACGACGTGGACGCGAGGCTGTCCGTGCTGGAGGGGGAGAACGCAGCCCTCCGCCAGGAATTGAGGAGACTGGCCGCTCGCATCAACGAGTGCCCGCGATGCTCCGACGCGGCTTCCGAGTACGCCCGCCCCCCGTGGGAAGGCGGAAACGACGGGACGCGTCTGGACGCCCTGGAAAGAGCGGTCCGAGAACTGGGACCCTCCATCCTCAGGACCATCGAAGAACGATTCGGGGACGCACGATGGCAACGCACCCCCGAAGCACGACCCAGCGGGGACCGCCCCGTCGACCCTCCCGCCGCCCAACCGACGCCGCCCCGAAGGGAACGGGAGGACGGCGGATGGGAGCTGGTGGAGACGAAAAAGGAAAGGAGGAGAAACAGGAAGAAGGCGAGCGGGGCGAAGGCAGCCGCCGCCGGAGCAGAAGAGGCGAGGAAAGGACCGATCGCGCCACCACCGACGCGGGTACGGCAGCAACCCCTGCCCGGCAGGACGACGGGAGCACCGAAGGCGAGCGCCCCCGCGACGCAGAGAGGACCACCGCGGACACCCAAGGTGGTCACGCCCCCTCGCGCACCGCGAACATCCGCGGTGACCCTGACGTTGAACGAGGGGGCGAGGATGTCGTACGCCGACGTCCTGGAAGCGGCGAGAACGAGGATCCCGCTATCGGAGCTCGGCACGGAGCGCCTCGAGATGAAGAAGGCGATGACGGGCGCCATCATAATACAAGTCCCCGGAGACAAGGACAGGGGAAAGGCGACGCTACTGGCGACGCGGCTGGCCGAGACGCTGGACCCGACGGCGGTGAGAATCGCCACACCGACCAGGATGGCGGAGCTACGCGTGACCGGGATAGACATCTCGGTCAAGAAGGAGGAGCTGCGAAGAGCACTGGCCTCGGCGGCGGGATGCGGCAGCGCGGAGGTGCAGGTGGGAGAGATCGGCGCCACCAGAGGCGGCCTCGGATCGGCATGGGTCAGGTGTCCGGCGGCAGGAGCCCGCAAGCTGGCCCAGGCGGAGAAGATTGCCCTGGGCTGGTCAACGGCGAGGATAAGGGCCATGCCGAAGCGGCCGTTGCAGTGTTTCAGGTGCCTGGAACTGGGGCACGTGCGCGCCACTTGCGTATCCGGAGAAGACCGAGGGCACCTGTGCTACAGGTGCGGCGGGAGCGGACACCGCGCCAGAGAGTGTCCCGCCTCCGCTCCCAAGTGTCCGCTGTGCGAGTCGCTCGGGGCGCCCGCGAATCACAGGATGGGTGGAGAGGCCTGCAACCCGCCGAAGGTCAAGAGGAGGAGACCGATCCGCCAACCGGCAGCGGCAGCAGCAGCAGCAGCAGCCGCCGCGGTAGGGACACCGGGAAGCGCCGCCGCACCACCACCAGCAGCAGCGGCGGATGGCCGGGAGGAGGCCATGGAGGTGACGGCATAGTTCAAGCGCCTGCTGCAATGCAATCTCGGTAGGTCGAGAAGAGCGCAAGATCTGCTCGTCCAGACCATCCGGGAGAACGAGGTGGCCCTAGCGGCGGTGGCGGAACCGCATCGTATACCCGACTCGCCCAACTGGGTCGGGGACCTGGACGGATCCGCGGGGATAACGTGGACGTCGGCGTCGTGCGTCCCGCTGGACCGTGGCAGCGGCTTCGTCGCGGTCGAGTGGCTAGGAGCGGCGGTGGTGGCGGTGTACGTCTCTCCGAACGTCGACCTGGACGCGTACGGGGAGTTTCTGGACCGAGTCGGCGAGTGCATCCGAGGATGCCACCCCCGCCAGGTGCTCGTCATGGGGGACTTCAACGCCCACTCGACGCAGTGGGGAAACCCCAGGACCAACTCCCGAGGAAGGATGCTCACCGACTGGGCAGCGGGTCTGGGGCTCCTGCTGGCGAACAGGGGCTCGGCGAGCACCTGCGTGGCGTGGAGAGGATCCTCGGTGGTGGACATCACGTGGGCTACCCCGGAGCTGCTCAGGCGAATCCGCGACTGGAGAGTGGCCGAGGGGGTGGAAACGCTGTCCGACCACCTCTACATTCTGATGGAGGTGACCCCGGGGACCGAGGAGGACGACGCCGGGAGGAGACGACGACGACCGGGAGAGAACCGTCGCCGCCCGCCGCCGCCGCGATGGCGCCTGAAGGAGATGGACAAGGAGATGCTGCGGGCGGCCACGATCGTGTCCGCCTGGAGCTGGGACGCCCGACGGACGGCCGAGCAGGGAGGCATCGACGAGGAGGCGGAGGAGCTCCGAAGATACATGACCGCGGCGTGCGACGCCTCGATGCCGCGCTCCGTCCCGGGGGGTGGACGAGACCGGGGAACGTACTGGTGGACCCCGGAGATCGCCGAGATGCGAGAGGATTGCGTTCGGGCCCGCAGAAGATTCCTAAGGGCCCGCCGTCGCAGACTGACGCGCGACGAGGAGGAGATCTCCCGCCGCTACGAGGAGTACAGAGAGGCGAGACGGACTCTTCAGCGGGAGATCAAGGCCGCGAAATCTCGGTGCTGGACGGAGCTGATCGAGGAGGTCGAATCCGACCCGTGGGGACGGCCGTACAAAGTAGTCACCAAGAAGCTACGACCTTCGGCGCCCCCGCTGACCTCGGACATGGACCCGACGCTGTTGGACAACGTCATCGGGACGCTGTTCCCGCCGGAGGACGCGAACGCGAGCCAACCGGCGCCATCCTCCCCCTCCGTCGACGACGACCGCGACGAGGAGGCGGCGACGACGACCGCGACGGGATGGAGCGAGGAGCTGCGAGTCAGCGACGAGGAACTCTTCGAAGCGGCCAGGAGGACGGCGTCCCGCGACGTGGCGCCAGGCCCCGACGGAATACCGGGCCGAGCGTGGGCGGAGTCGATCGTCACCATGGCTCCCCGCCTGCGACACCTGTTCGACAGATGCCTGGAGGAGGGCGCCTACCCCCGGACATGGCGGACGGCCAGGCTGGTGCTGCTACGGAAGGAGGGCCGCCCGCCGGACTCGCCGTCCGCGTACAGGCCGATATGCCTGCTGGACGAGGTGGGCAAGATGCTGGAGAGGATCATCGCCGCCCGGCTGGAGGCACACATGACCGAGAGGACGCCCGGATGGCACGACAGCCAGTACGGATTCCGCCGCGGCCGCTCGACCGTGGACGCGGTGAAGAGGCTGAGGACCATGGCCGAGGACAAGGTCTCCCGAGAAGGGGTGGCGGTGGCGGTGTCGCTCGACGTCACCAACGCCTTCAACTCCATCCCCTGGGGCAGGATCGTGGAAGCCCTGCGCCGCTTCGAGGTCCCGGCGTACCTGGTGGGGATCGTTCGAGCGTACCTCGCCGACAGGTACATCGTCTACGCCGGCAGGGACGGGGAAGAAAGAAGACGGATCGAGCGCGGCGTTCCGCAGGGGTCGGTGCTGGGACCGTTGCTCTGGATCACGGCCTACGACTCGGTCCTCCGATGTCCGATGCCCCCGGGAGCGGGAACGGTGTGCTACGCCGACGACACCCTGGTCCTGGCCGGGGGACGATGGTGGCAGGACGCGGCGAACCGCACGGAGGACGCCGTGGCGTGCGCGATGGGCGCCATTCGGAGGCTCGGCCTGACGGTGTCGCCGGCCAAGTCCGAGGCGCTGTGGTTCTTCGACCAGCGACGAAGAGGAAACCCTCCGGCAGGGCTGACGGTGAACATCGGCGGAGAAGAGGTCCCGGTGAGACGACAGATGAGGTACCTGGGTCTCACGATCGACAGCGGATGGACCTTCGGACCGCATTTCGAGCAACTGGTCCCGAAGGCGACGGCCGCGGCCAACGCCCTGTGCGGCCTCCTACCGAACATCGGCGGAGCGGGATCGAGAGTCCGCCGACTCTACGAGGGAGCGGTTCGGTCCCGAGTTCTCTACGGGGCACCCGTCTGGGCCAGAAGCCTGGCGACCAGCCGCCGCAGCCTGACCCTGCTGCGGAGGCTGCAGAGGACGACCGCTATCCGCATAGCGAGAGGCTACAGGACGACATCGTACGCGTCGGCGACCGTGCTGGCGGCGTCCCCGCCGTTCGAGCTGCAAGCCCTGGCGCTCGAACGCGTATACGAACACCGGAGGAATTCGACGCCATCGACCGCCTCGAACATCCGGGAGGAGGCGAGGAAGGAGACTTGGGAACGATGGCGCTCGCAGCTGATCCAGGAGGACGCCGTGCGGCCGCACCGGGCCGTTCGCGCCGTGCTTCCCAACTGGGAGACGTGGAGGGATCGAGGCGGAGCACCGCTGACCTTCAGGATGACGCAGCTGCTCACCGGCCACGGAGTATTCGGCGAGTACCTGCTAAGGATTCGGCGAGAGACGACGTCCGTCTGTCACCACTGCGAGGAAGAGGAGGACACGGCGCAGCACACGCTGGAGTTCTGCCCGGCGTGGGCGGAACCACGACGCGTCCTGCGGCTCGAAATCGGCGAGAGCTTAGCCCCCGAAGCGGTCGTCGCGGCCATGCTCAGAGGGCGCCAGGAGTACTCCGCTGTCCGCACCTACTGCGAGCAGGTCATGCTGGCGAAGGAGCGGGCGGAAAGAACCAGGGAACGAGATCGCGACCCGTCCAGGACGTCGCAACGCCCTAGGAATACAACGCGCCACAGGGGCGCGACGCCGCCACCGGCGCCGCCGCGACCGCCGTAGGAGCGCGTGGAAACCAGGAAGAGGCGTCAGGGGGACGGGGTCCCCAGGATGACGCGGTAGGAGCGAGGAGCTAGGGGGCGTGGGCCCCCCCTAGCGGTCCAAGAAGATCAAGGACGCCTCCCTTCGACGAAAGGAGAGATAGACGCCCGGGGGTAACCGGTAGTAATTCGGGAGAGATCCCGGGTGCATCTCGACTCAGGCGTCAGGACAGGCCACCGTGGAGTTTTAGTCGGTAAGAGTCCGACACTACCCGCCTAGCGGGTGTCCATGAGGATTTCTCCACGAAAAAAAAAAAAAAAAAAAAAAAAGGTTGGGGTTAGGTTAGGTTGGGGTTAGGTTGGGGTTAGGTTGGGGTTAGGTTGGGGTTAGGTTGGGGTTAGGTTGGGGTTAGGTTGGGGTTAGGTTGGGGTTAGGTTGGGGTTAGGTTGGGGTTAGGTTGGGGTTAGGTTGGGGTTAGGTTGGGGTTAGGTTGGGTTAGGTTAGGTTGGGGTTAGGTTGGGGTTAGGTTGGGGTTAGGTTGGGGTTAGGTTGGGGTTAGGTTGGGGTTAGGTTGGGGTTAGGTTGGGGTTAGGTTGGGGTTAGGTTGGGGTTAGGTTGGGGTTAGGTTGGGGTTAGGTTGGGGTTAGGTTGGGGTTAGGTTGGGGTTAGGTTGGGGTTAGGTTGGGGTTAGGTTGGGGTTAGGTTGGGGTTAGGTTGGGGTTAGGTTGGGGTTAGGTTGGGGTTAGGTTGGGGTTAGGTTGGGGTTAGGTTGGGGTTAGGTTGGGGTTAGGTTGGGGTTAGGTTGGGGTTAGGTTGGGGTGAGGTTGGGGTTAGGTTGGGGTTAGGTTGGGGTTAGGTTGGGGTTAGGTTGGGGTTAGGTTGGGGTTAGGTTGGGGTTAGGTTGGGGTTAGGTTGGGGTTAGGTTGGGGTTAGGTTGGG